>NC_132794.1:110022967-110062967 GCF_048418805.1 Vulpes vulpes | reverse complement strand
TCCTGCTGGAAGGATTTCAGGCTCAGTTTTTCCACGGGATTTTACCCAGCTTGCCTTAGCCTGGGGCCCTCAGAGAAAACAAAGCTGCCCAGGGTCACTTGAGACAAAATGTGCCTGATTTTGTGTGTCAGCAATAGCTGTGATCCTAAACACATATGTGGGTAGGTGTACTTCAAGCCCCTGGATATGTGTCTGTTAGTGTCTACCTAAAGTGTGCGTGTGTGGTGTTTATGTCACACACGAGTGTGCCTTCTGTGTGGTTTGCTGGGTTGTCTGTTTGGATAACGCAGGAAGGATTTAACCAGAAAGATAGTGTCATTTGCCCTAACTTGAAGATTAATGGAAGATGCAGATAGGGAAGGATCTGAAGTTAGGGTAGGTGGAAAGAAAGCTAGGTTCTTCCACAATGGGAGGTGAGGGAGGGTGAATGGATAAAATCTGGGCTGTTGGTCCAGTGTCCTAGGGTAAAGGCCAGTGGCTGGCGTCTCACAATGGAATGTCCTGGAGGAATTACGTAGCATAGCGGCACCCTCTCCCCTTCAGATAGCCCCTTCTGCTGAGTGGTTCCAGCAGCCCCCCGGCCATCCCTGCGGAGGCAGCAGTGGGGAGGGGCGACTTTTGCATGGGAAGATGACCTCAACCAGCTCTCAGGATGTGACAGTCCCACCAAGAGGTTTTTTGGGCTCTTCTTACACCAAGGCTTCAGAAAGCCCTGCAGTAGAGCCTAGGATGCTTCCTGTGAGGAGTGGTGCTTGGTGCCCCCACACTCTGGCTCAATTCTTTCCCTTGCATTGTGAGAAATCCTACCACTCTGACTGAACAGGAGGGAAGCAGAAGTTTCCCGCCTGGGCCAGCTTCTAGGCCCACACAGCCCCCAGTCCCTGGAGGCCTGGCGCCACCCTTCTCCCCTAGGGCAGGCACGGTGGCTCCGGGGAGAAACACGTTGGTGCAGGCCAGCGGGGCTTCCCAATAGGACTGAGAAGGAGGCCGCAAGGAGCAAGACAAAGGATAAACTGTATGTGCGGGGAACCAGTTATTTCTTGACTTTGTAAAGACTGGGTCAGTCAAGAACCGTTTTCTAGAATCCAAACACAAATAAAGAAGTATTTTCTTGGCGTTTGATAGCATCATGTTCTGGCTGTAAAATCTAAGGACATGTTTGCTATTGCAACATTATTTTTAATGAGCTGTTATTGGCCTGTCCCACAGTTAGTATTGCCAACAGTAAAAGGCATCACTCTGTTTGCAGGTAACACAAGGAACAACATATTTTGACCCCGAATTTCTGTTTATTTTTCATTTACGACACATGCCCTCGTTTTTATTCCAAACCACAGGGAAATAAAGGGAGATCTATCTTCACTGAGGTTCAGGCTAAAATTGTGCCATAAATACGCATGCCAGTTTATTTGGGGGCAGTTTCCCATCAATAGAGAATGAGACTCAACATTTCAGCCATAGTAGACTCAACTGTGTCGATCAGGTTTGTGGAACCCAGCAAAGCGGGGATGGGAGCGCGTGGAGGCGCTCCCCAGCGGACGCGCCGGGCGGTGTGCTCTTCGGGATCTTCACCGTCTACAGGTTCTTCATCTCCCCCTTCTGGCACCCCAGCTTTAAACGTGCCCTGCCAGGAGCTGGGGGTGCAGACCCCATGCTCTAAGGCGGGCAGCCGAGCAGTTGGCTAGGAGCGCCCGAGCACCTGCTTCTGCCGGCGGCTCCCAGCCCAGCGCGCCTCCGCCCGCTGCCCGCTGCCCGCTGCCCACCGAGCGCGTGGGAACCTCTAGCGTTGCGCTTCCAGGCCTGGGACGGACAGGGACAGCAGATCGGAGAGGCCGCCCTGGAGGCGTTGGGCGCCAGTGGACAGGAAAGGGCCTGGCCGGGAGGAGACAAAGTCCTTTCAGTGGCCGATGCCACAGTCGGATGGTCTCCGTTCGCTGGCACTGCGCACACCAGGACCGCGCCCGCACCCGAGCCACCCCGGGAGAGCCGCAGCTCCTGCAGGCCTGCGGATGCCTGGCCTCCCTGGGCCTGCCCTCTCGTGATCTGTCTTCTCCCAGCCGGACTCCGCGCCCCGCCTCTGGCCACAGCTGAATTCTAAGTTCACTCTCCTTTCCTCTTCCCGCCCCCGCCCTGAGATGCCACGGAGCGCAGCACCCTCCAGGCCCGCTGACGGGTGCCTGGGAATGTCCTGCCCAGAAGCTCTCGGCTCCTGGAGGAACCGCGGCCTGGGAACGGAATGCGAGGCTGCAGGCGGCGGAAATTTATCAGCCATCTCCCAGCTCCCGGCTGCCGCTTCGCTCAATTTCTCAAACTAGATAAGCCTAGGGCCTCGCCCCTTCCGCCCGGCCAGCTCTCCTGAGCCAGCGCTTTGCAAGCCCAGAAAGACCCTGGGCAGAGGGAGCAGCCCTGGTCGCGAACAAAGCCGCCTCTGTCTCTGCCGCCTCCTGGATTATGGGGACGAGCGTCCAGGTCGAACTCGGGCGAGCGCACAGGCAGCCAGAGAGCCAGGCGGAGAAGAGTTTCAGAGACACCTGTCTGCGGAAAATCGGCCGAAGTTACACACTCTGGCAACACGAAACGCGTCACTTTTCTTTTCTTTTTAATTAATTCGATTTCACGACAACATTAAATGTAACAATATTTTGTGGGCTTTTTTTCTCTTTTTCTTAAAAAGGGACTGAACCCCGGGCAGTGACGAGGGAGATGGGGGGGGGGAGGGTTGGGGTGGGGGAGAGAACAAGCTATCGCAGAACAACAGGTGTAGCCGACAGAAAGAAAACAGATTGGGTGGCAGAGCGAGGAGCCCTGTGGAGTCGAGGGTGAACTTTACAAGAAATCTGTACATATATCAAATAAGTTAAAATTCTCCTAAATTGATTGTCCTTCACTTAAAGCGCTCCAGTATGCCTATCTTACTCCTTTGAGCATCGCTACCTATCATCGTTGTTTCTCTCCTCCCTCCCCCTTTCCCCTTCTTAATTTTTTCCTCCTAAATGAATGACCAGGATTACACCGTGAAAACATCTGCTTCTCTCCGTGGAGAAAGAGGCAGGGCTCTCAGGAAATTTTGTACAATATTGCACAGGTCAAAAGTACAACAGTTACTGCAGAACAAAAAGGGGGAGAGGATAGAAGACAGATTTTTTAAAAAAATATTGAAATCACTCTCTCAAAACAGGGAACAAAGCGATAATAGTAATAATAATAATAATAATAATTTACCAACAAATGAAATCCCCCAAATAAATGCTGCTAATAAATAAGATCACTCACACCGGGCCAGATGTGGAGGTGTTTCAATCATCAGAAGTCTAATTTCGGGCTGTCTTGTCTTTTCCCTTTAAACACCTAGAGAATCCTTCAGTCACAAAATGGGACAGATGAAGAGGTCAACTGCAACACACCTCTGCGGGGGGAGGAAAAGCGGCCTGAGTCCGCCTTCCCATCAGAGGCTTCTCAGATTCTGAAAATTGGGGAGGATCCCTAGGGCTGGAGAGGAGAACCACACCCAGAAATCCAGGAATAAAAGTAGGATAATGTGAATTCCCTCCTTCTCTCTCTCCTCTCTCTGGACTTCTGAAGACAGTTCTATAGAAAACGAATACACCAGAGGCCTTTAGGTTTTTGCGGCTTATCTCTCTTCTATAAAAATAAAACCAAAAAGCCACAGCGCAATGCAAATTGGAGGGGTAGGAGGGGTGGGGGCGCGGTGCGTCGAGTTGCACCTTTTGCCAAAGCTTCCGCACGAAATATTTGGCCCGGGGGGTGGGGGGGTGGGTGGGATCTTGTCTTTTTTTTTTTTTTTTTTCCTGCTCTTTTCTTAATAGAACCAAAACCAAAAACGTAAGAGGGGGAGGGGGGAAGCGCCTCAAATCCGTTAGGGGTGAATTGCACGAAAATGCATTGCAAATACTTACAAAAACGCTACCGATCGGGGGAGGGGAGGCCGGGGCGGCGCGCCGGAGCCCCGGTTCCCGAAGGCCGCTGGACGTCCTGGCGCCCTCGGCCCGGCCCAGTCTCCTCCGGGAGCTGGGAAGGCGGCCGGGCGCTCCCTCCCCCTCCCGCGTCGGGCCTCAGACCGGCCGTAGCAGCGGCACGGAGGAGACCACGGGGTGCGAGTAGTACACGGGGTGCGGGAAGGTGAGCAGCGGCTGGCTGACCGGCACCGGGGCCCCCGCGGCGGCGGCCGCGCCCTCGGCGGCCGAGTTCTCGTGGTAGAGGATGGGCACCCGCACGATGCGCTGCGCCGCGGCGTGGCTCAGGTTGGCCGCCTCCAGCTCGGCCGCCAGCTGCCGCTTCCACTTGTTGCGGCGGTTCTGGAACCAGATCTTGACCTGGGTCTCGGTGAGGTGCAGCGACGCGGCCAGGCCGGCGCGCTCCGAGCTGCTCAGGTAGCGCTTCATGTCGAAGGTGGACTCGAGCTGGAAGACCTGGCTGCGCGAGAAGACCGTGCGCGTCTTCTTCTTGCGGCACGCGGGCTTCTTGTCGGGGCTCTCGCCGCCCTTCTTCCAGTCCTCGGCGCCCGGCGTCGCGGCCGCCGCCCCCACGCCCGCCCCGGCAGCTCCGGGCGCCGCCTCGCCCTCCTTCTTGCCTTCCTCCGAGTCGCTCTCCTCCAGGATGATCTCGTCCGGGCTCTTGGAGTCCAGCTCCTTGTGGTCGGGGTCGGCTTTGAGCAGCGGCTCGGGGGAGTCGCGGTCGGTGCCCGAGGCGGGGGAGGAGTCTCGCAGGAGGGCCTTCTCCGCAGCTGGGGAGAGACAGACAGACGGACGCACACGCACACGCACACGGACACGGACACAGCCTTCAGCCGGGCGCGGGGCGCGGGGCGCGGGGCCCGGGCGGCCGCAGGCTCCATCCGCGCCGGCCTCCGGGCCCCAGGCCTCGGGGCCTCGCGCCTCCCTCGGGCCTCCTTGCCGGCCGGGCCCGGGTCGGGCCTCCGCGCCCCGGGATCCCCTTTCTCCCGCGGGCGGGCGGGACACCCGCGCGGTGGCAGGGCGGCCACCGGGTGTCTTTCCCTTAGGCGTCCCGCCGGGGCCCCACGGGGAGACGCGCGTCGGGCCCGGGCGCACCGGGTCACCGCCTCCATCCAGGCCCTGTCCCCGGCCCGTGCGGGCCGCAGCCTCCCCGCTCCCGCCCCAGGCCACGCCGCGCCCGGGCTCCAGGCCCACGTCTCTTCTCACCAAGTGGGACCGGACGCCCCGGGCAGCGCAGCCGAGCGCGCGCGGCGGCAGAGGCCAACCGGGGGCCGGGGAGGTTGGCGAGCGGCGGGCGGAGGGCGCGGGGGTCCCGGGTCCCGGGTCCCGGGTCCCGGGTGGAGGCGGGAGGCGGCGCGGGGCGGGGACGCGGCCGGCGCGCGGGGAGGGCAGCGAAAGTTCAAAGAGAGGTGGGTACCTTCAGGTCGCGAGAGGTGGCCGCCGGCGGGGGTCAGGGTGTAGGGGTACCACCAGGCCGGGGAGCGCTCCAGGTAGTGCGCGGGCAGGGCGAACCTCTGCGCCGGGATCTCAAAGCGGGGGAAAGCCAGGTCGCCCACCTGCGAGAGCGCGAAGCCCGCGGCGCCCTCCAGAGCCCCCTTGGCCGCGGCGGCGGCGGCGGCGGCGGCGGCCGCGGCGGAGGCGGGCGCGAAGAGCGTCCGTGGGGGCGGCTGCGGCTTAGGGGGCGGCCGGTGGTGGTCTCCGTTGAGCAGGTTCTTGATGGAGAACGGGGACTCCTTGGGCGCGGGAGCAGGGGGCGGCGGCGGCGGGGGCTGCGCGCTAGCCGTGCCGGGGGCGTCGGGCCCGGGCTCCGGCATGGTCCCCTGTGCTCCGGGTCCCGGGGAGGGAGGGACGGGGCAGGCGGGCGGCCGGGCGAGCGCGCGGGCGGCCGGAAATCAGACCATAAACGGCGCTCAACTACGGGGCGCAAAGTCGGGGGCCGCCCCGGGCGCAAATCCAGCGGCGCGAGGGCGGGGTGAGGACCCGGCCGGGGCGGGCCCGCATGTGGGAGGGGTGCGGAGGGGCGGGGAGCGGCCGGACCGGAGGGCTCGGAGGGAGCAGGCGGCTCGGCGGCGGCGGCGGCGGCGGCGGCGGCGGCGGCTCCCGGGGAGGAGGCGGCAGGAGCGGTCCCCGGCTTGGGGCTGCGTCAATCCGGCGCCGGATGCTAATGATGAAATCAAAATGTCATCCAAGTTAAATGCGGGGAGTATACGGCGATTGGGCGCGTACAATGGCAAATGGGATTAGGCAGGCGAAGGCGCAGCCGAGCCCGGGCCCCGCAGCCGCCTCCGCCGCCGCCCCCTCCTCGCCTCCGCTCGGATTTTGGCGCTTTGGCTCCGGGCTATAAGAGCCTGCCTGTTATTGGCTTTATATAGTCCAATTAGGCAGCAAATGAGGACAAGCCTATTAGCACAAAAGGATATTGGCTCCCGCTAAAGAGGCACTCGGAGCGCGCCGGCGAGCGCAGGAGGCGAGCGAGGGACCGAGCCGGCGGCGCCCCCGGCCGGCGCGCGCTGACAGCCGAGGCGCCGGGAGCCCGCGCCCTGCTCTCCCCCCTGCGGTCCGGGGACCCGCTTCCAGCCGCCAGGCCCGCGGGAGGGGGAAGGGGCGGGCCTGGCCGCTCGGGTCACCTCGGGGTTATCCGCGCTCGCAGCTGCCGATCCCCGCCCCCAGGGGCCGGACGGGGTCCCGCCGCCCCCGCGCCGCCCGAGAGCCACGCGGCCCCGGCCCCCGCCCCCGGCTCCCGCCCCCGGCCCCGGCCCCCGGGAGGCAGGGCGCGACCCCCCGCCCGCGGCGAAGTCAGCACTTTCCTACCCTTGGGGGTCCGGCGGCCTCAGCGCGTTCCCCAAAGCCTGCTAAGGGCGCGGCCACGAAGAGGGGGATTTGGGTTCCAGCCTAACCGATAGGAAGGGCATCGGGGTGTGAGTCCTGGCACTGCATCAGCGGGCTCAGGCATCCGCTTGGCCTTGGCCTTTGGCCCCGGGAAACCGAAGTGAGTCTTTGCTCTGAGCAGGACTGGGTGTGCGTCCTGGCGCACCCGCGTGTGCGCGCAAAACGGGGAACGCCCGCGGGGCACCTGCCCCGGCTGCTAAGGCAGCAGCGTCGCGGCACCGACGGCTGCGCCCCGGAGAGCCCGAGACCGCACTTTCTCCTGGGACGTCTCTCCTGCCGGCGTTTGGAGCTGCCTAAGGCTTTAGCAGGGGCCGCGCGAACCGAAGGCACAGCGGCGGGACCGTCCTCGGCCGTGCCCGTGGCGGCGGGACCGCAGCATGTCCCCCAGGGCCGCCAGGCCCCTAGAGAACCCTGCTGGGCCTCTGAGGGACAGCTGGGCGGAAGGTCACTCTACTCCACCGGCTTTCAGAAACAACTCCCCAGGTTGCACCCAAAGCCCATAAGGCAGGCATTTAAGACTCTAGATTTAAGCATCAAATAAAGTAGGATTGCTTGTGGGGTCCCTTCCCGAGAGACAGCTCCCTGGTCAGAGAAAGGCAGCAAAATGGCCATCACTCCTCCACCCATTGTGAGCTTCCATATACCCAAGGTCTTTTCGTGGCCTCTTCACTTCCCCGGCGCCTTCCCCCACCCCCACCCCCCCTTTCCTTTCCTTAGATTCATCCCTCGGCTCAGTCCAGGCCACCCTGCTTTGGCAGGTGCAACCGCTTCGGTTCCCCAGTACAGACGTGGGTATGTATTATTTTCTGATCCGAGGCTTCAGCCTCCCCGCCCCCCCCCCCCCAATTCTCAATGGGCGCATTTAATGCTTCTTTCAGCAAACGTTCATCTACGGTAGTGAACCCTAGTTTTGCTTTGGGAACCTGGAAGCATTGTAAATGGGGCTTCCATAAACAGTCATTATTCTCATTATTATTACTCCCTTGAGTTTGTAGGGAGCCTTTAATGGAATGCAAAACGCCCCACGTCCGAAATCTGACTTTGAAATCAATCACCGCCCTGAGACTCAAGCAGGGTGGGTCTCACACTCGTGTTTTACAGATGGAACAGGGCTCCCGGGGAGGAGACTGGGACAAGGTCACCCAGTCGGCGCTGGACGCCAGGAGTCATTTTCTCTCCAATTGCAGAAAGAGCTCGATGCGCGCAGGTCTCCGCAGGTTGGGGTGGGCTTGGCCGGGACCCGCCCGCCGCGCGGTGGAGGCTTTGAGAGGGAGGCCCGTGCGTGTGTTCGCGCGTGTCGTGGGAGCTCTCCCATCCGGAGCGCGCGCGCGCAAAGTTGGCCAAAGTTCTGATGCGTGGAAGCCGCTTTGGAACTGAGACAAGCAGAAAAGCTGCTCATCTCCCGGGGAACAAGAAGCGGCCGGCAGACGTCGCTGAAAAGTTGTGGCTGGGGAAGTGGGCTTTTTTTCTGATCGCAACTTGAGGACTAGACCCAGATGGGAAGGGGTCGAGGCTGGCGGGGGCAGAGTGCGGGACAGCCGGTGGCGTCGCTACCCGAACCTCACTCTCTCGTGTCTCCCCTCCCAGGGGGCGCGCAGGTGCGCAGGTGCGCAGGTGAGCTGGTGTGCGCGCGTGTGTGTGCGTGTGTGTGTTGACCAGAAATAGGAGTTTATCGGGTGTCAGGACCCTCTGCCCGTACCCCGAGTTTCAGGGATGCTGGGCTGGAACAGCCAGTTGCACAGAGTAAATCTTCCCTTCCTTTCCGCAGCCAGAAAGCTCGGCGCTGCGGGGCCCCCGGCGCGGACTCAGCCCTTCACTCGCCCTCTGGCGAGGGGTGTGGCCTCCGCTTACTCACGCCCGGGGCTCGGTTCAACGGCAGGCAAGCAGCGCCCTCTAAGGGACAAGCTCTAAAGCAAACCCGGGGGCTCCGCGGGAGAACCCACAGTCCTGGCGAAAAGCGTTTAAAAGCCATTGCTGGCCATTGCTGTCTTACCCTTGGGGCCTCAGCTAGAGAACAAAAGCGTTTTTTCCCTCTGGATTCCGAAACAGAAAGTGAGATCGACTGCAGATCACTGCTGATCTTTACCTGGCCACCGTAGGAAGAGGTCTCACCTGCTTCCCACCCGACCCCCCTCCCTTCCTGCCCCTGTTTCTAAGGGCCCCTTTTCTGTTCCTGCTGGCAACTGATCCCCGAGGTGCCCATCCTGGCTGCAGGCTAGATGTGAGCCCCTGGAAGGGCCACTGGTGCTCAGTAAGCACTTGAGTTCCTGTCTGAATGCCTGAGTGAATGAATGAATGCATGCATGCATGCATGAATGAATTCACAGTTCCCATTGTCTCATTGATTATGGTTCTTCAGATGGCCCGATCATATCCAATAGCATTTTTCAAAAAGTTTAATAAGAACCTGAGGTTCTTTGATGACACGTTTTTCCAAATCCAAAGGAGCCCCGGTGATAGGACTCCTGGAGGGGACTTTCACAGGCTGATCCTGGGTAGATGGGATGCTAGTAATTAGCACTCAACTTTTACAAAAAGGAATGAGGCCTGGGAGTGTTTAGAACGGTGTTCTCACCTGTCTCCCCGCCCCCCAGGGTGACCACCACACACACAGAACACAGCTATACATATATGCACACTTACATGTAAGTGTAAGTACTCCTTATAGTAAGGAGTTCCCCTAGGACTTTCCAAAGAATAGGAATTTCCATATTCTTCAGAACTTCACCTGCTTTCCTCCACGGGCAGTTCCTCCTTGGAATAGCCCACCTGCTTACCCATGGAGTGGGGACGGTCTACTGGTTTTAGCTAAGGCTACCAAGGTCCCAGGCATGGAGGCCACCTACACAGACAGCGGGCACTAGTCCTGATGGCCACACTTTAGCACTTAACCCTTCTGACCAGCAGGTCCTTGATTTGTAGGCAGAATGGATAAAAGCCCAGAGTTATGATCTTGGGGAAACTGTGCCACAGCCCACATGTGCTTTGGCCCCCTTTATTGGAAAGTCCTCTCATCTGTTCTAGTGCTGCCAGGAATGCTGCCCAAGACCCCTCCCTGTGTCTAATGATTGTGACTCTGAATGGGTCACATCTGCATCCCCACTCAAGTATAATTTCCTTAGAGTGGCTGAATGTCTAGCCCTTTCCCAAGAGTTAAGGGTGATAATTACATGGAGGTAATATCAGTGAAAGGTCATTGAGTCCCCCCTATATAGTAGGTGAGGTCGGTAGGTGCTATTATTTTTCCTCTTTGACAGAAAAGGAAACTGAGGCACAGAGAGTATGACAAAGGAAAGGTAGAAGGAGTCTTCAAGGACAGTGAGCCTCAGGCATATAGCAAGCACTATGTAAGCAGGGCCTCTCTCTGGTTGATGTTATCCTTTATTCAGTTTTTAGGATGAGCCCAGAATGGGCCAGAAATACATTCTTCCAGGGTTTCTCCAAGAAAGCTAGCAGTCTTATAAGGGAGAGATGCTCCAGGAATTGTTGCCTTGCCCCAAGGAGGCCTTACTCTACTATCAAGGAGCAAGCTAGCCCTCCTATTCCTGACCCCCTTTCTCTACCTAGTTCCCTTGTCTTCTTAAAAAGCCTTTCTCTCCAGGGCACTTGAGTGGCTGCCTTCAGCTCAGGTCATGATCTCGGGGTCCTGGGATAGAGCCCTACGTCCCTCCCTGCTCTGTGGGGAGTCTTCCTTCTGCCCTTCCCTCCCACCCCCCTGCTTGTGCTCACTCTCTCAAATAAATAAACAAAATCTTTTTTTATAAAGTCTTTCTCTCTAAGCAAGAATCTCTCACATGCCCAAATGTGTGTATATATAAATATAAATATAAATATAAATATAAATATAAATATAAATATAAATATATATATATATATATATATATATATATATATAGCATTTGGCCCTACTGTATCTTACTATTTGTAAGTGTTTGGATATTTTGTGGAATCTGGCTAATAATTTGCTGTGACCTTGACAAGGGTTTGAACTCCTCTGTGTCCCGGCCTCTCCATCTGCAAGATATCGGGGTGCACCAAAATGACCCTACTAGGAAAACAAGGCAGGTCACCCCTTGTGTCTTAGAAGAAGATACTCATTGTAGAAAAGGCTTCACAAGCTATCAGATTCCACCCTTTGATCTTCCCCACTCTTGAGTCCAGCCCTCAGAGAACACTTGTGCCCTCCCCACCTCTACTCGGAGGGAGGCTCCTATCTGGGACGCTGCAGAAGGCCCACTGTGGACATAGCCACTCTTCTTTGGTTTCTCTCACATTGCTAGGACAGGCTGGGATTTCTAAAGCAAGTCTTGCTAGATACCAAGAATATCACCATAATGTATCCAATAAATGTTTGTTGAGCACCTAATATGTGCCAGACTTGGGTCTAGGTACTTGAGATGCCTCAGTGAGCAAAACAAAGTTCCCTGCCCCTGGGGAGCTTACGTTCTAGTGGGGGGAACAAAAATTATAAACTGTGTGAGGGGGTGATAACTATCATGGGACAAACTTCAAGGGGAACCAGGCACTGAGGTGGGAGAGAGGATGTTGCAGCATCACATCAGGTGGTCAGATGAGGCTGCCTGAGAAGGTAAGGTTTAAGCAAAGACTCCGAGAAGGTGTGGTATTAGACTGTGTTCCAGAAGGAAGGAAGTGCTTAGGGGCTCGAGGCAGGAGGCCTGGTGTGTTCAAGGAGCTGCACAGCGTGTGGCCAAAGAGAACATAGTAAGTGAGATAGGAAACATCAGAGTTGGCAAACACATGGGCCCCTGGAGGCCTTGGTAGGAATTTTGTGCTTTATTCTGAGCAAAATAGGAGGACCACCACAGAACTGTAGGTTTTAAAAAATCAGCTTTTGGGGCACCTGGGTGGCTCAGTGGGTTGAGTGTCTGACTCTTAATTTTTGGCTCAGGTCATGATCTCAGGGTCGTGAGACCGAGCCCCCTGTCTGGCTCCACGCTGGGTGTGGAACCTGTTTAAGATTCTGTCTCTCTCTCTTTCTCTCTCTCTCTCTCTCCACCTCCCCCAAATCAGGTTTTTTGAGGACAATGTACTGCGGCCAAGAAATGCACACATTCTGAGAGTACAGTCAGACGAACTTGGACAAGCGATTTCAGTCAGGTGGTATGACGGTGTGGTCAGCAGCGGTTTCCTGGAGGAAGTGCTCAGCTAGGATCTTGATGGGCCCGTTATCAGGCAGAGAAGAGAGAAGGGCAAAGAGGCAGAGGACACCGCCAGGACATGGCCATAGAGATTGGAAAAGGGCCCTGCATGCTGGGGAGGGGGCACAGAAGGCTGGAGGGGCAAGCTGAAACCTGACCAGAGAAGCTGCTTCCCTTGCGTGGGCCCTTGACTTCCTTCATCAAAATCAGCAAGACTCCACCAAACCCACTGGTTCACGTGGTGGTGGTGGTGGTGGTGAGGAGGAGGAGTCACAGGCTCAGGAATCTGCCATTCTCGTTAGCTGGGATAGGCAGACTTCTCGTGTGATCCGTGGATTTGAATTCGTTTCCTCTGGCTGCTCTAATAGAAAGCCACAATCTAAGGTGGCTCCAGGAATTTATTCTTTCAAAGTTCTGGAGGCTATAAATCTGAAATCAGGGAGTTGGCAGGACCAGGCTACCTGTGAGGCTCTAGAGAAGAATCTGTTCTAGGAAGGAATGCCCCTCTCCCAGCGTCTGGTGACATCTGGCAATGCTTGTTGTTCCTTGGCCTGTAGCTTTGTCACCCTGATTTCTGGCTCTGGCTTTACATGGCTGTCTTCCCTGTATTATGTGTGTCCCTGTGTCTTTACATGGTCTTTTTATCAGGACACTGGTCCATGGATTTTAGGGTCCACTCTAACCCAATATCATCTCATCTAACTTGATTTATATCTTCTACCTGCAAAGACCTTATTTCCAAAGAAGGCCACATTCAAAAGTACTGGGAGTTAGGACTCCAGCCTATCTATGGGGGACACGACAGCCCCCAGTGATACCTGCCTCTTGGTATCCCCAACCTTGTGTAATCCCCTCCGCTTGAGTGTGGGCTGGGCCTACCTATTAACTTCATTCTAACCAAGACAATACAGCGAAGGTGAAGGATGTCACTTCCATGACTAGATAACATCTGTCTTATCTGACTCCATTGCCTTGTCATCTTGCATACTTTGATGGACAAAGGGCAGCCTCTTGAAAAGGTAGGCAGTGGGGGGGCCATGGAAGGATTTTCAACAGGAAGCAAGAGGACATGATAGGGTTTAAGTTCTAGAAAGGTCGCTTGAATAAGCTGAAGGATTTGTCTGAGAAGGGAGGGACAGAAAGCTGGGAAGTCCAAGATCAAGGTGCCAGCTGATTTGGTGTCTGCTGAGAGACCTCTTCCTGGTTGGCAGAAAGCCACCATCTTGCTGTGCCCTCACATGGCAGACAGAGCCCTCATGGCCATTATGCGGGCTCCATTCTAATTACCTTCGCACAGCCCCATCTCCAAATACAATCACACTGGGGATTAGGACTTCAACATATGAATTTGGAGTGGGAAAGGAGGACACGATTCAGTGCATTGCAACAAGGAAGCAAGGATCCAGGTAGGGTCAGAACTGAGGTACCACAGAGATCCTGGTGCTTCCAGAATTCTCCAGAGTCCCCCGGCCAGGCCTCATATGTGCTGCACTTTGAAAAGCACTTTCCCACCCAACCTCCCACATCTTCTTCATGACTCTGTGGTCAAGGATATTTATTACTCCCTCTCACAAAACACAACGAAAATACTAAGTCTCAGGAAAGTTGACAACTTGCCTTCCTCTTCCTCATCCGATTTGCTGAGCCTTTACCTTCTCTGACAGCTTGGTACAAATCCATTCATTAGAAGTCAGCACCAGGCCCTCAGATGCTGAGAATCATGCCAGATTGAGCTAAGGTCTTGACGCAGGGCTCAGAGTTTTGCCACGATGTCACAAAGGAAAGTTCTCTCATTGTAGTTATGTTGGGCCTGACGGGGAATGGGAATTCAGCTGCTAAGCAGGGAGCAGCATAGAACAAGTGGTTTCGAATCTAAAGCAAGGCAGACCTTACTTTCATCCCCACCTGGCTAATTCTGGGCTGCAGGGATTTCGGCGAGCGGTCTGCTTTCCTGTCACCTGGGTCTCCTTATCTGGATGATGGCCATAACAGTGCCCACCTCGTGGACAGCCATGGGGCTGAGATGAAGTCATGAGTGCGGAGTGCTCAGCATGGTATCTGGCCGGTCCCTGCCCAGTGAATGGTAGCTGATCAGTGTTGGGTGTGTGGATGGAGGGCAGGAGGGAGGTGACGGGGTCTATTAGTCCATGCAGGCTGCCACAACTAAGATACCATAGACCAGGGGAGCTGAGACAACAAATATTTGTGTCTCACGGTTTGGAAGGCTGGAAGTTTAAGATCAGGGTGTCAGCATGGCTGGGTTCTAGTGAGACCCTGCTCCTGGTTTACAGACAGTTGTTTCCCTGTTGTATCCTCCCATGGCAGAAAGAGAAATCTCTCTCATGTCATGCCTCTTATAAGGGCACTCATCCCATTCATGAGGGCTTCCCCCTAATGACCTGGTCACCTCTAAGAGGCCCCTCCTCCAGAGACCATCACCTTGGATGTTAGGGCTTTGACATATGGACTTGAGCCGGGGGGCGGGGGGTGGGGTTGGGTACAAATACTCAGCCCATTACAGGAGCTGGTGCTTGGAGCCTGGATCTGGGTCAGTCCTAGTTGTTGCTGACCACCTGGGTGGCATGAGGAAGTCATCTCTTCTCTGGAGTGCTCAATTGTCCCTGTTTCCTCATCCGCAAGGTGAAGGGTTGCACTAGACAGATGCAGCTCCCAAGTGCTGTGATTTTGCTGTGTCCTTTTCTCACGTCCCTGAGAAACTCCTGCAGATTAGACACAATTGAAAAAGAAGAGCATTCCCACACTCGCTGTTCACAAGTGACCTTTGCCAAGGCTGGTTCTCTCAGAAACGCCAGGCAGAAGGAAGTCATCCCCAGACATGAGTTTGCCTCAATTTTCTCCATAAATAGGAGGTCCTAAAGTAACTCTGGCCCTGGAGATTCCTCCTTGAAAGGTGTCAGCATTTTCTAAAACTCTGAAAGGGTTGTAATGATTGATCAGATAAACTGTTTCCCCCTGAAGTATGCAGGATAGTGTGATTTGTGTGGTTTGCACACTGACATTCTCCGGGGTGTATGTTGTTTGCCTGCAACACAGGATGTCTAGAAGCCTGAAAACTTAAGTGCAACTTGGCAAACATGTATTAAGCAACTACTGTGTGTCCCACCCCCTTAAAGGGGTTGATCAGGTTGTGCCCTCTGGGAACTTATCATCTAGGACAGGAAACAGGGACCACACCTAGCTATAAAATCAGGTTGGGACAGGATGAGTGCCAGCGTGGAGATAGAGAGAAAGCAGCAGGTGACATCTGAGAAATTCGAGGTGAATTCTGAAGAGGGGGCTCTGGGGGCAGCTGTCTTGGAATTTCTCGTGGCCAGGACGAGGAGAGGAGGATAGCATGGAAGTCAGGTCTTTAAGGTGGAGGGGATTTCAACAAACATGGACTGGAGGCCATAGAGGCATTCCTGGGAGAGAGGACAACATGTATAGAGACCCAAACCCTTGCAGATGGAGGATGGGGTTGTCCCATCTGTGGTGCGTGGGAGCAAGAGTTTGCTGTAAAGGCAGATTGTGGGCCCACCATGAGAATCCTAACACGCAGCTAGGGAGCTGGGATATTCTTGCAGCAGTGGGGAGCCAGAGAAGGTGTTGGAGCAAGGCCATGGCAGGATTAGAGCTGTAGTTCATGAAGAGAAATCTGCCTTCAGAGTGAGGCTAGGTGGGAGCAGAGAGAGTCTGGTGGCTGGGAGACCGGGCAGGAGGTTGTGGCTACCGTTCAGGAGAGAGATTATGAGGATCTGAACAGGGAGATGGCTTGGGGATGGAAGGAGGGATTCAACTTGAGACTCATCAAGAAGCCAGAGCCACAGGACCTGCTAACTGATTACACAGAGAAGTCAGGGAGAGGAAAGAGCTGAATGCGCTTGAGAGTGCAGCGTCTAGGAGGTCGATCATAAATTACTGAATTTCCACAATTCTCAGACACTATCAATCTTAAAATACACCATCAATTTTGTAACAGCCTTTTAGGTAAAAAAAAAAAAAAAAAAAAAAAAAACCGACATGAAATCACTGCAATAAATATACACTCTAATTGTCATTCTTATCTCAATTTCAGAAATATGAAGTATAAAAGCGTATCTACTTAGAAATGCCATCATTTAGAACAACATAGAACATAGAAGAAAACCTGGTTTGAGGTGGTGGTGGATGAAATTGCTGTTCAAAATAGCCCGTCCAGGGGAGGCTTGCTCCTCCCATTCCAGCTTGGCCATCCAGCTTGGCCTGGGACTTCCTTGGGCCTTAAGATGATGTACGCACTTCAAGCTTGTCCCTTGACTTCAGGTCTGGCCATCTTGCTTTGCTTGGGCCAAGGAGGTGGTAGCAGGCACGTCGCAAGCAGAGACTGGAAATGTAATTGTATGGTGAGCCTTGCCCTCTTATGCCTTAAAACAGCTTCTCTGGGGCAGCTGCTGCTCTTTCAGCTTAGGCCTCACGCTAGACAGACCAGGGCCCAACCTCTGGTGGGGTGCCAAGTCAGATGGGCCACTCAGCTTGAGGTAGAGCTCAAGTCTACCAGTTCACATATTACACGGTGATTGGTCCAGAGCGGGATTATAATGAATCTTGGGTTTAGATGTGTTGGGTAGAGAGGCCCAATCAGAATAATGGAAAACAACAAGACAGAGGGAACGATAGTCTACCCGCCATATTCTGGGCCTGACCCATTCCAGACTCACAATAGCTCTGGAGTTTCAAACACAATGTTAACAAAAGTGAGCGATAGTACATTCCTACATACGTGCATATAGATCATAATCTGAGAACTTTAATGCAGCTGTGTTCTGCCCAAACATATACCTGTCCTAAAACTGGGGTGATTTGCGATGTTCCTATGTCCGATTCCACCTGGTTTCTATTTTGTCAACTGGATCACTGTGGCATCAGTATTCGATGTTCCACAATCCCCATGAGTTAGACGGTGGGGCACACGCTCCAACAAGATTAACATTTCTCGAGGACTTTCTGAGTGCCAGGTGCCAGCCTGTGCTCTGGGGAGACAGGGACGATAATAGGACAAAGGAGGGCCCTGATCTCCTAGGGTTCGCACTCTGGTGGGGAAGCCAAACTAGTTGATGGGATAAACAAGATTTCAGACTTTGAAAAAAGAATAAGCAGGATAACGATATGATTTTTTAAAAATTTATTTATTCATGAGAGACACAGAGGCAGAGACAGAGGCAGAGGGAGAAGCAGGCTCCTCGCAGGGACCCTGATGTGGGACTCGATCCCCAGAGCCAAAGGCAGATATTCAACCACTGAGCCACCCAGGCGTCCCAAAATTTTTATTTATCTTTTTTAAGTAGGCTCTATGCCCAACATGGGGCTTAAACTCATGACCCTGAGATCGAGAGTCATATTCTTTACCCATTGAGCCACTCGGGTGTCCCTATGATACGATGTTTTAATGGCCAACAGTAAAAATAATTCTCCTGTTTGATGGTTCTACTGTTCAGCCTCCCATACGATTTGACCTTAACTGTAGATTTAATTTCCAGATTGCCAAATTTAGAGATTAAGCCCAGTGAGCAGGGCAAACCTTTAGCAAAAGTGACATTTTTCTCCGTCACCCTCTCATCAAAATGTCCTGGGCATCGACTCCGAGGCAGGCACTGGTGAGGCACATGTGGAAGGAATGTTACCGCATGCAGTGCTCTCCAGTCTGCAAGATTATACCCAAGGAAGCAGAAGCTGATCAACCTGCCCAAGGACCCAAAGTTGGGATGGGCTGGATCTACCTGTGAATTCCAAGCACAGCAATTTTTTTTTCACAGACCCCTGCTGCCTTCTCTGTGCCCGTGGCCTTACACTCTCACTCCCAGCATGAAATGGACCTCAGGTTATTGAGACACCTCCTTGCCCGGGGTGGGGGGGGGTTGGGGGGGTTGCCCCGCCCTTTCCCTCCCCAGCCTGCATTCCCAGTAGCCATGCTTGAAACATGCAGCAATGCCCACTGACTGGAAGTATTTGGAATGTTTTTGGTTCTGTTTATATTTTTAAAGATTTTATTTATTTATTTGACAGAGAGAGAGGGAGAGAGCACAAATAGGCAGAGTGTCAGGCAGAGGGAGAGGGAGGAAGAGGCTCTCCACCGAGCAGGAAGCCCAATGCCGGGCTGGATCCCAGGACCCTGGGATCATGACCTGAGCCAAGGAAGACACTTAGCAGACTGAGCCACCCAGGCACCCCTGGACATGTTTTTCTAGCCACATGCATGATGAAGTGAAGAAAGCAGATCTGGGGAAAGAGAAGCAAGAAGTTGCCTAACAGAGAGGAGCTGGTCCTACCCCTGGTTGCACTCACTCACCTGAGGCCTGGCTGCGTTTCCATCTTTAGGCTCTGTGTATCCTTATATTAATTTCCCTTTTGTGCTTATGCTAGCTTGAAAACATATTCTCACCTGTCAATTTGACTGATTGACAGTTTGACTGATTCTTACTCGAGTGTACATGACTAAAAAAATGCTCCCTATTTCTAGTGTGTGTTTATACACCAGGAGACAGTCGTGATACTAAATGCTTCATGTACGTTATCTGACTTTAAGCCTATGCTCTTAAATTTATGCTACCCCATGTCCTGGTAGAGAATATCCTTAAGTAGGAAGCTGTAAGCTTGGGATGTCAGACCTGAGCAGTCAGCCTGGGCTTGGAGGGTTGGGGAGAGTCTGAGCAGGTGCAACCAGCAAAGGCTCGTTGGCTGACCCAGCTGAGAGGCCTGAGGCAGTGCAGACACCTCATAAGTGTTTTTCTCTCAGCAAATCCTGGTTGTACCGTTAGGACATGGCCTCTACTCCCTTATGTTGTGCAGGTGTTTGTTTGGTTTAATATTTTATTTTTATTATTTTCATTTTTTTATTTTTATTTTTTAGTATTTTATTTTTAATTGTTTTAAATAGGCTCTACCCTAATACGGAGCTTGAACTCACGACCCCAGGAGCAAGAGTCTCATGCTCCACTGACTGAGCCAGCCAGGTGCCCCAGCTGCACAGGTGTTTCATTCCACAAAGGGCACAGGCCAGCATGGCTACCCCAGGAGGCTGTGTGTTGGGTCCTTAGAGCTATCCAAGAGCTTCTTGAGGTAGGAGAAGCTGTGGGATTTGGCTGGGCAGGCATGCTTCTGCTTCTTCCTGTAAGACCGTGAGGTCTGCACAGAGGCCATAGTGACGTGGCGCTGCCCATGACCTGGACAACATCCGCCGCCCCTGAGACAGTGTGGGCGTGGGCGTCTCTCATGCCAGAGGGGTCCAGGACCCTTTGCATTTCACTCACTGCTTCCATCGTTCTGTCCAGACCATAGCTCTGTTGGGTGGGATGCCCTGTGCAGGAAGGAGGGGCCAGGGGAGGTGGCTCTGCAACCGGACTGTCTGGGTTTGAGTTCTGTCCCTGCTGCTTACCAGCTGCGTGAATGAGGACAAAGTGCTTAACTGCTCTGTGCCTCAATTATCCACTTGTAAAATAGGGATAATATGAGTACCTTCTCCCTAGAGCTGCTGAGGGGATCAGATGAGAGAATGTGTGGAAGTGTCTCGTGGAAGTGTCCTGCATGCACTCCATAAACGCCAGCTGTTGGTGACAGGTGGGATGCGTGTTCCTATTTTGTCTGCTTCATAGATGATGGCCCTGAGGCATAGACGGGCGTGAGGCCTGCCAAGGTCACTCAGCCACACAGCCATCACCCCAGATCGGGGCCCCCAAAGCAGATCCTGAGGCAAGGATTTGCTTGATTATGGTAGTGGTCCTAGGGGGACTGGGAAGGGTGGGAAGAGCTGGGCAGGGAAGACAAGTCAGGTGCAACCTTAGGTCAAGTTCTGCAGTGGGTTGGCTTGTTCTGATCCCATTGGGGAGCCCCAGCCCTGTGGGGAAGCCCCGATGAGTCAGTTATGCTTCCAAGTGCCCTAGTCAGAGGCAAAGGTGCTGCACCTGTCATGCTCCTGCTTCCCCCGAGTGGGTGAGGCCACCCTGGGGCAACACAAAGTCCCAGGCACCTACTTGCAGCAGCCTTATCATTCGGGCAAAGTGGCTCCAGTAGCCCCCATAGCAGTCTTCCAAAAAAGTCACAGGTGCTTGTCATGGGAAGCAGCTCCGAGGTGGCGTGGGCTGGATGTGTGTGCGCAGGATCTGGGGATCTGGCTGGAGCGCCAGCACCCACCTACTCAGTGGTGGAGGCAGGACCCCAATCTGTAGCTTCTGGATTTAAGTTTCCTCTGCCCCAGGCCACTCCATCTCTTAAACCACCTAATCCAGCGAGCCGTGCACCAAGACAGCCTTCATCCTTCCGCATTTGCCCTTTTGGGGGCTACCCACTGGCTTTCCCCCATTTTGATAGCAGTATTGAGACAATGGGGAAGCACTCCCGCTCCTGGACAAAACCAGGCCTCTCTCCTCAATCCGTGCCTTGTCTTTGCAAATTTGTGGCAACCATTTCAGTTGGAACGTATGACAATTAAATCGTTAAGAGTTCCGATGCCGGATTAATTACCCAGTAGAAAAGGGATCAATTGTGTAAATATATCATTTATGTAATGAGTCCTGGCTGTGATTTAGATGTCCAGATTGGTTTTTCTTCTAGCTTCTGTCCTGAAAACAAGTCTAGCCTTCAGGCCAGGGCCACACAAACAGCTTCTATTAGGCCCGAATCCAGAGCATTAAGTGGCCCAAATAGACAGGTGGGGGCAGGTGATACAGGGGGCCGAGAATGTGGGAAAATTGGAGCAATTTGCCAAAATGAGCCAAGTTCTTCCTATTATTCCTCGTGTCTCTGCAGAAAATTACTTGTCAGAAACAGGGAGTGGAAGTTCAACATCCCTTTCCACGGCACTTCGGGCGCGGCCCATTTCATACCCCTCCACCCCCTCCGCCAGCCGCTGCAGTCCAATTGTGGCAGCCTTTCCTGGAAAAAGGGGCCAGCGGCGGGCTCCAGAAGGTGGCAGAGACCCCAAATATTTAACATTCGTGGGATCATCAGAGCCAGCCAGCTCTGCTTGCCCAGCCTGTGGACCAGGGAGCAAATTCACTTCTGCGCTGCTTTTAGCCAACGCATCAGGTGGGCTCCTCCAGGGGGAAAGCTGCTTCAAATATTTTTAATCCATTGAACACTCTTTATCGAACATTCACTTTGTGTTATTGTGGCCCTCCTTCCCTCTGCAAGGGCCACCTCAGCCAAGTGCCCACCACCTCCGGACCTCCCAGGGAGCCTCCCTCCTCCTCCTCCTCTTCCCTCCTCCTCCTCCTCCTCCTCCTCCTCCTTTTCCTCCTCCTCCTCCTTCTTCTGATTTATTTATTTATTCATGAGAGACACAGAGAGAGAGAGACATAGGCAGAGGGAGAAGCAGGCTCCAGGCACAGAGCCCAATAGGGGACTTGACCCTAGGACCCCTGGATTACGCTAAAGACAGATGCTGAACCACTGAGCCACCCAGGCGCCCCAGGAGCCTCCCTGCTCTGAGATCCTCCCTGCTCTGCACCCAGCCTTTTCCTTCTCTCTGCGTGGGGAACTACCCTGCCCTGCAGTCATGAATCTGGTGGAAAGTGAGCTGGCTGGAGTTCTCTCCCCAGCTCTGATCCCAGGAAGTGGGGGCAGAGGGGACCCTGAACTGACCTTGCAAGGCTTTTGCCTCCCTGAGACTCAGTTTCCTGATTTGAATAACAAGACCAGGACTTTGTGATTATAAGATCCTCCCAGCCCAGCTCCTTCTGGGTGGGATACATTCAAGATATCTATCCTGGGGGAAGAGGGGTAGAAGCACAGGCTTGATTTTGGAGGGTGAAACATGGAACATAAATGGTCCAGAAAGCCTTGGCCTTGGGGAAAATGAGATTGGAGGGGGCAATTATGCATCAAATGCCACGTATTTGTCACGATTTCATTGCTTAATTGATGTTTTATTGCTCCCACTGACACGTGTGATCGAAATGAAATTGCATCTACAGGAGGGGAAGTGAAATTTATTTCTGCTTGTATCTTAATGGGTGGAATAAAGCGTCAATTAAACAATGAAGATGACATATATTTGATGTATGATCTGGAGAAGGAATATTACTCACTAAAATGTTATTTCACAATTTACAGTAATGGAGCACCTGGCAATAAGGAGAGGCACAGTTCACACATTTTCCATTATTTAAAAATAGCAAAAAAAAGTACATTATTAAATAGTACCAGAAAATTTTACTTTTATTATTTTTTTTTAATTTTTTTTTTAATTTTTTATTTATTTATGACAGTCAGAGAGAGAGAGAGAGAGGCAGAGACACAGGCAGAGGGAGAAGCAGGCTCCATGCACCGGGAGCCCGATGTGGGATTCGATCCCAGGTCTCCAGGATCGCGCCCTGGGCCAAAGGCAGGCGCCAAACCGCTGCGCCACCCAGGGATCCCAGAAAATTTTACTTTTAATAGCATAGTGTAAGAATTGTACCAGTAGGTGTCCTGCTGAGTTACCCAGCTAATGAGTAACAGGTGCGGGACGGGGAAATGGGAGAGGTGATCTTGAAAAGGAGACAGACTAAGAACTCGGACTAAGAACTCGGGAAGCCACAATCATAATGGGAGCTGCTACTGAGCTCCTGTGTGCCAGGCTCTGTGCTGAACCTAACCTTGATCCTAAACCTTGCAGTAACCTGCTTTACAGGCAAGGAAGCTGGGGCTCAGACACTCTGCCTGAAGTCATACAGCAAATAGGCAGAAATTCAGGATTTGAACTCAGGTCAGCTTGACTCCAAGGGTCCTCTCTTTCCTTTGTGCCAGCAGATATGTAACAGACACCTGCGGAGAACGTTTTGTGAAGACAGAGACAAAGGTGAGTGAGGAAGGAGTTTGGGTAAGATCCAAGGCCATTGGAGGAGAGTAGAGATGGAGGAAATGGTAGTCACAAGGAAGCATATGGAAAATTCTGGAAAAAAGGAGAACTAGCAGGGATGTATATATGAGCTATGTGCTTCTCATTAAGAGAAGCTAGGTTCAGGAGTTAGGTTATGGGGACACCTATGTGGCTCGGCAGTTGAGCATCTGCGTTTGGCTCGGGGCGTGATCCTGGGGTTCCGGGTTGGAGTCCCACATCGGGCTTCCTGCATGGAGTCTGCTTCTTCCTCTGCCTGTGTCTCTGCCTCTCTCTCTCTCACTCATGAATAGATGGATAAAATCTTAAAAAAAAAAAAAAGAAGTTAGGTTATGATAACAAACAGATTACACTCTCAAACAAATGCAAATGAAAACATCAACGAAATACCTTTTAATAAAGTAGCAAAGCTAAGAGGGAAGGATAATGCTTGATGCTGGTGAAGATGAAGAGAAATATTTTTGCGTCACTATTGGGAATTTATATTCAGTGTAAGTTTTCCAGAAAAAAAAAAGTTGGTGTGGGTTTCTATTTGTCCTGAAGTCTAAGGACAAAGTGATTGTCAAATCAATTCAAATAAGTTTGTTTGAGCAAATAATAGTAGATTGGGAATTCACTTAGTGGTGTAGCTGATGGTTAAGAATAAATTAAACTGGGACACCTGGGTGGCTCAGAGGTTGAGCGTCTGCCTTCAGCCCAGGGCGTGATCCTAGAGTCCTGGATCGAGCCCCACATCAGGCTCCCTGCATGGAGCCTGCTTCTCCCTCTGCCTGCGTCTCTGCCTCTCTCTGTGTCTCTTGTGAACAAATAAATAAATAAGTCTTTAAAAAAAAAAAAGAATAAATTAAACTGGCATGCCCTGCCAAGACCAGCCACCCCAGTCAAACAGTGGATGAATCTACCCCCACAGATTCCATCTGGTTATCAGAAATGGGTTAATATGTGTGCAGAGGATTTATTATTATTTTGGTAGCATGGCAGTTCCCAACTAAATGCACAACTGGATGTAGAATTTGGCTCATTTGTAAACCTGGTGATCTCTTTTTTGAGAAGTTAACAATGTGGATGAGGTTAGTTTTTTGTTTTTGTTTGGTTCTGTTTGGTTTTTGGCGGAGGGAAGAGCAAGAATCTTGTTTTATTTCAATTGTATTTAACTTGAAAGAACCATGAGAAAAGAATGGCCCGGTGTCTGCCCCCAGCTTCCCAGGTCGGTGAACTGGTTTGGAGTCCTGAAAGGGAGAGGGGCTTGGGACAGAAACTCAAGGAAGGTGTGATTTCCACGCAGCATTGAAAAGAGCCTGGGCCCAGGTATAGAACCAGAGGCCAGGGGATCCCTGGGTGGCGCAGCGGTTTAGCACCTGCCTTTGGCCCAGGGTGCAATCCTGGAGACCCGGGATTGAATCCCACGTCGGGCTCCTGGTGCATGGAGCCTGCTTCTCCCTCTGCCTATGTCTCTGCCTCTCTCTCTCTCTCTCTCTCTCTCTGTGACTATCATATATAAATAAAAATTAAAAAAAAAAAAAAAAAAAAAAGAACCAGAGGCCAGTCTCGTACCTGCTGACAGAGGTGACATCTGGCGCCTCCAGGTACAGGCTCATGGTGGGCCCAGTGGAAATGGCAGTGGGATCCAGCAGAGAGAAATTCTTTGGAAGGGTATGGGGCAATTCAAGAAGAGGTGGGAAGGCTGGAGACCTGGCTCAGAAAAAAGCGGGTGCCTGAGGAGTCTAGACAGTTGTGTGCACACAGCAGGCCAGAAGCACTTCCTAGTCAGAGCTTGGCTGCTGCAGGGGCTGCCAGCACGGGCTCCCCCGGCATGGGGGTCCCCCAGCACCGCCACCAGCTTCTGCCAACAACTGCCAACTGTCCTGCCCCCCCACCCCCCCAGACCAGAGTCCCAGCAGGAGCACCTGATTGGTTAAAGCTCAGGTTATGTGACACGCCCTTGCCACCAAGGATGGGAGGACAGGCTGCTTCTCAGCAGCTTCCACAGCAGAAGTGAGCCTCCCAGATCCGTGCGACGGTCCAAGACCTTGTTCGGGTTCCTGTATTGGGCTGTCAAAGTGCAGCAAATGCCTCCCACATGAGTTCAAGGTGGTGTGCAGAGAATTCAGGGAAATGAATATGAAGCACTTAGCACAGCACCTGGAACACAGTATGAGCTCATTGATGTCTGTTGTTGTCATGATTATATTTGTTATTTTAATAATTATTGCACGTGCGGCCTAGACTTAGAGCATTGGCTGATCCTACTGGGAACTCTGACTGCTGCAGAGAGATGAAGGTCTCCTACGAAGAAGGAGGGGCAGGTGCTACTTAATGAGCTTCGAAAGTGGCAGCTTTTGCGTCGAACACATTCCACTCAAAAAAGGAATAATCAGTAATATCTAATTAAAAACCGATATTAGTTGAAAAAAAAAAACCGATATTAGCAACCATGTGCTCTGAGCGCCACAGAACTGGTATGTGGATTCTCTGGTTCCTCAGATCGTTCGCAAAGAAGAGCTATCTGGGGAAGAGGCTGAGGGCTGCCTCCCCCTAGCATCCTCACCCCTCTCCCTGAAAACAGTTTCTTTAGGAGGGCGCTCTGCTGCCTGGAATGAAGGACTTCCTTGCAGTTGGGAGGACCACGCCGTTAGATTTTAGCCAACCAGGTCTAAGCAGAGGTGCTATAAACATCTCTGGGAAATCTGCCTCAGGATTCTACTCTGTGCAGCCCAAACGAACCCTCCCCGACAGCCTCAGCATCTTCATCTCTGCTTAAAGGATGCAGAAGCTGGGGCCCTGGGGATCCCTGGGTGGCGCAGCGGCCCAGGGCGCGATCCTGGAGACCCGGGATCGAATCCCACATCAGGCTCCCGGTGCATGGAGCCTGCTTCTCCCTCTGCCTGTGTCTCTGCCTCTCTCTCTTTCTCTCTGTATGACTATCATAAATAAAAAAAAAAAAAAAAGAAGAAGCTGGGGCCCTGAGGGGTTAAGCAACATGTTCCCATGCCATGCGGTGAGTCCATAAAATTGTGGGGCTGAGGAGGTCAGGTCCTCACACCTCGAGAGCATGAGCTCTTCAATATGCCCTACCATCTTGCCTTGTTTAAACTATTATTGAGGGATAATTTGCATGCCATAAAAATGTAGCAATTTAAAGTGCACAGTTCAATGAGTTTTGTCAAATGCATACACCCGTGTAACCACCACCACATCAAGAGAGAGAGCATTTCCATTTCCCCAGATAGTTCCTAGCCACTTCTTTGCAATCACCCTCCCTCCCTGAGCCTCAGGCAACCACTGACCTGCTTTCTGCCAGTATAGATTAGTTTTATCCGTTCTAGGATTTCATATACGTAAATGGACTCATGTGTTATCTATTCTCTGGTGTCTGGCTTCTTTAGCCCAGCAGAATGTTTTCGGGCTTGATCCAAATTGTTGCTGGCATCAGTAGTTCACCTCTTTTTCCTGCTCACTAGTGTGTGGTGTATGGATGTACCACTATGTGTTTCCCTGTCCACCTGTTGAAGCATATTTGCCTTGTTCCCAGTTTCGGGATGCTATGGACATTCTTGTGTGAGTCTTTGTGGGCTGATGTGTTCATTTTTGTTGAGTAAATGCTCAAGAGTGGAATTGCTTGGTCCCAGGGTAGGGTTATGTTTAATAAGGTAAGTTTATAGAAAACTGCCAGTTTTCATAGTATTCCACAGTATTTTCCCTTTTTAAAAACTGATTTTGAAAATTGAATTTGTTTAGGTAGGTGAGGTTCAACATTGGCCTCTCTAAGTGACCTGCTGTGGGACACATAGTCTTTTAGATCCCCAAAACCAGTTTGAATTTGCTATAGACCATTTGAAGCCTTAGCCCTCAGTGTGATGGTATTAGAGGATGGGCCTTTGGGAGGTGATTAGGTTTAGATGAGGTCGTGAGGGTGGAACCCCCCCATGATGGGATTAGCACATTTGTAGAGAGGGAGAGACCAGAGATCTGTCTCTCTGCCATGTGACAACACAGCGAGGAGCCAGGAAGAGGGCTCTCACCGGAACCCGACCATGCTGACACCTTGATCTGAGACTTCCAGCCCCCAGAACGGTAAGAAATAAATTTTGCTCTTAAACCACCAGTGTATGATATTCTGTTATAGCAGTCCAGGCTGACTAAGACAAAAATCCTTGTGCAGCCTCTAAACGTGACCTTGAACAAGCTATTCAACCTTGATGAGAATTAGCTTCTTTAGCTATAAGATGGTACATCACAATAATAATATCCACCTCATCTGGTTGTTGTTAGGATTCAGTGAGACACTGTGGAAATGCTTGGCACATCATGGTTGCTTGTTATCTTGACATTGGCTTTATGGTGGGAATTCTACTGGAGAATAAGGCATCTTTTGTGCTCTATAGTTGGAGAGCAATCCATCATCACGTTTTATAAGTCATAGAAATAAGTCCTTTCAAATGGATTTGCTTCAACAGTTCATATTAGAATTGTTGACACTTCTTGGAGTCATCATGGCCTGGATGGCTGTGTGTAACTCAGCAGGTGGGAAGGCTGTTGACAACATTAATTGTTTCATAAATAGTGTCAGGTTGGGATTTTTTTCCCCTTTGGCTTAAGCCAAGTTACTGAAAAACCAATACTGTGCCATATGTTTATACTTTTCTTGGCACATAAACCAGATATTTTACGGACAGGGATGGGTAATAAAAGGCAAGTATTCACTCAAGTCACATGTTTGATTCTCCATCAAAGAAAAACAGCCATAACCATTCCAATTCCCCTGAAATTTTATCAGAATTAGTTGTAAATCTCAGACACTGGAGTCAGCAAGCAAAGTAGGAACAGCCACAGAACTAAGGAAACCTTCGAGGGAGGTGACATGTCAAGTGAAATTCTGAACACGTGCCCCATTTCCTCATTGGCTTTCAGGACAACAAGTCAGTGGGGTGAAATCCATTTGGCACTGGTAAAGATAACCAAAGAAGTGTCATCATTTGCCATAAGGATAAATCTAGTAACACACTGGAAATTTTAGGGGTTGAATGGTTATGAGTGGATGACCCCAACGAGGGCTGGCTGGCCTCCCCACGGACCTGTGGTCATTTGTTGTCATAGGCAAATGTACGTGCAACCTCAGTTCATTCCCTGGTGGCCAATGAGGGAGATGGGTCCCAGCTGAGTGTGTGCCCGGAAGGGGAGAGGGGAGATCCAGGATGGACCCCGCACCTCCCTCCAAAGCCTTGTTTCTGTGCCCCTCTCTGAGTGTGGCTGAGTGCTACCCCGGGATTTCAGTTCTGTCTTCTTCATACCACCAGTCCATAAATGCCTACCAATCACTTCATGCTGGAGGAAAACCCCAACTCTTCTAAGGGCAGGCTAGCAGACCTCTCTGTGTGGGGTGATGTGCTTTGGAGCTGCAAGAGCCCTCATGTTTCACCAGGTGCTTCCCATGGCAATGAGCCTCCATTGTCTAAAGGCAGACCCAGAACCACAGCAGGTGAGGCCGGAGAGGAGGTGCCCCCCGACCCCCTGGGGAAGCTGGGGCTGGGGCTTCAAACAGACCCACCATTTTACCAGTGAGAAAACATGCTCACAGCTTCACATTTTTGACTCTTGTAAGCAGAATATGATGCTGTTGCACACGTCTAATTTTTTCTGGAAGACATACTGGAAATTGTTGACAGGGATTCCCTTAGTGGGAAGGACTGGGGGAACAAGTGGCTTTTGCTTTATTATTATTATTATTATTATTTATTCATGAGAGACACAGAGAGAGGCAGAGACACAGGCAGAGGGAGAAGCAGGCTCCCTATGAGGAGCCCAATGCGGGATTCGATTCCAGGACTCCAGGATCAAGCCCTGGGGCTGAAGGCAGGCGCTCAACCACTGAGCCACCCAGGCGTCCCTTGCTTTTTCTTTATAACCTTTCACTTCAGTTGTAGTGGAGCATCATCATTGCATTAATGGGCACGAGAAATTGGTTGCTGGGTTTGGAACCTAGTGCTGCTAGAACCCTTCTCACTTGAGTCAGCTGGACCATGACTCCCAGTCCCTGAGCCTCTGTCCTCATCCATAAGCCGGGAGAATGCCAGGTTTCCCTTGCACAATTTCTGAATGCTGAAAACCATATGAGTGCTTTATAAAGCACTCATAAATTTATAAATTTATATTTATAAAGCACTCATAAATATTAGCTACTTCTCTCTCCTACTTGAACTTTCTGAGTATACCTACCCCCTTGATTTTATAAAGGTCAATATGTATTATCTATGCCATAAGATTATTGAATTTTCTTCTTTATAATGGTCTCAGTTTATAAAATCCTAGTAAGCATTTAACAGAATAGAACATGATGCTTGTGCAAGAGATCCCCATGGGGGGGGGGAGGGAAGAGGGGGAAGGGTCAGGGGAGGAGGAGGACAAACATCTATGCTTCCTGGGGTCACACATGCCAATTCTAGTGGGTGTGCTGCCAAAGAGAGCACCGGGGTCACAACGACGGGGACCGAACAGGAGGGTGCTGGGCACCCAGGCTCCCCGAGCAGTGCTGTCTCGCCACTCCGTTCTGGCTCAGCCTCTGCTAATCTCATTGGCTGCTCTGGAGGTGAGCTGGCTGCATGAAATATCTCTGGGGGTCATTAGTCTGGAAAGGATTCATTCTAGAAGTAATCAGGCCTTCCGCCCCTTCCCCGTGCCTCTGACAAAACTGCTGAAACTTTTTTTTCTTTAACTTATATTTTAATTAAGAAAGTAGCCCCTTGGTGAAAATCACAAAATTCTTGTACTTAAGAATCAATAAAATGTGCGCAGGCTAAAATGAGATTAATAATGGCCAAACTATCTATTTTGGGTATAATTATTTATTCATCAAAGAAAACCAGCTGCTTAAAACCCTAGTCCATCATGAATGCATAAGACACTTCCACTTCAATTCTGTTGTTAAAATTCCCTTCTATTGCCCCGTCTGGTGTTAAATATAAAAAGCAGGAAGGCTCATTCTCTACCTGCATACATTTTAAATAAGAATTTCAACATTATCTTGTCCATTTAAAATAATTGTATGAAAATGTGAAGAAATATGATCTTGTAAAATCTGCAGTCTGACGCACCCAGGGAGTGAGCGAGAAAGAGCAAAGCTGCTATTATTTAAAATTCATGGAGACTGTGGCAAGATTGATCGCAAGAAGCTGCTTCCCAGGACTGTCCTGGAGGGCTCAGCCAAGGCTCCAGACCCTACAGGCCCGGAGGACATTCGCTGCCTCGGCCTGCACAGAGTCAGGAGCTGGGCAAGCAGCAGATTCCTCTGGCTCCTTGCACTCCATGAATCCCCATCAGCCCCACGTTGGGGGAGGAGGAAAGAGTCAATGTCTTTGGGGCTGGGGCAAGGCTGAGTCTCCCAAGTCATGTCCCTTAGGCAGGGGCAGGAAGGAGGCTGGTGTGTGGAGTAGGGGCCTCAGGCCCAGCTGAGGACAGGAAGGGAGATGGTGTTAATGGAGTTTGAATAGTTTACCATGCAGTGGCTGTTATCACTCTCCGAGAGAAAGTAGCAGGAATCACAGTATTTCCCCTTACGGGTGTGTATCCCTCTCACTGGCCTCCGCAGCATAGGGGTCTTGCACTGAGCCAGCAACTCTGGGTTCAATTCCACTCTTTTCTTTCTATGTGACTGTCTTTGTGTCTCATTGCTGCTGTTAAGAAGGATCACAAATTCTGGAGCACCTGGGGAGCTCAGTTGGTTAAGCATCTGCCTTTGGCTCAGGTCCTGGGATCCAGCCCCGTGCAGTGGGGAGTCTGCTTCTCCCACTCCCTCTGCTCTTCTCTCCTCTTGTTGCTTGTGCTCTCGCTCTCTCTTTAATAAATACATAAAGTCTTTCTTTTTTTCTTAAAAAGGTATCACAAATTCAGTGGAATAAATTCAGTGGCTTAAAACTTCATCATCAGGCGCCTGGGTGGCTCAGTGATTGAGCGTCTGCCTTTGGCTCAGGGCGTGATCCCAGGGTCCAGGATCGAGTCTCGCATCGGGCTCCTTGTGGGAGGCCCGCTTCGCCCTCTGCCTGTGCCTCTGCCTCTCTCTCTCTGAGTCTCTCATGAATGAATACTTAAAATCTTTACAAAACAAAACAAAACAAAACAAAAAACTTCATCATCTTAGATTTTTGTAGGTCAGAAGTCCAAGATGGATCTCACCAGGTTAAAATCAAGGTGTCTTCAGGGCTGAATTTCTTCCAGAAGCTCGCGGAGATCAGTTTCCTCGTCTTATCCAGCTCCTGGGGGGCCGCCCACTTTCCTGGGCTCTCGGTCCCTCCCTCCTTCTTCAAAGTCGGCAATGAAGGGGTGAGTCCCTCTCACCTGGAGTCATCCTGACTCACCTGCTTCCCTCTCTTCCGTGTCAGGACCTGCGTCACCACAAGCGTGAGCCAGAATCCTCTCTGCACCTCACAACCCGTAACTTTGTTACATCTGCAAAGTCTGTTTTACCACAAAAGTAACGTATTTGCATTTTGGGGGGCTTAGGGTGTGGACATCTTTGAGGGCCATGAGTCTGCCCACCTGAGGACCTCAACAAGTCACTTGACCTTTCAGGGCCTGTTTCTTTCCCCTAAAGTGGACCTGTGCCCAGTACCTTCTGGTGCTTTGGGGACGATTTTGTTTTGTTTTGTTTTAAGATTTTATTTATTTATTCATGAGAGACACGGAGAGAGACACAGGCAGAGGGAGAAGCAGGCTCCATGCAGGGAGCCCAATGCAGGACTCGATCCCGGGACTCCAGGATCACGCCCTGGACTGAAGGCAGATGCTCAACCACTGAGCCACCCAGGGAATTGGGGACGGTTTTAAGGAAATACAACAATAAGCATGTTTTGGAATCTGTTAAATTCCTTACAGAGAGAAGACATTTTTGGTGCATGTGAAAAAAACTGTGTTAAAAAGTCTCCGGGAGGGACATACACCGTGGGGTTCTGCTTAATCGAATTTAACATTTGTTTCCTCTCTAAAACCAGTCTGTGTCTGCAGGTAGCTCAGTTTCTGCTCCATCTAAGATTTCAGTTTGGGGGCAAACTTTGAATTCCAGGGACCCGATGCATGTACCCGCAGCCAGGACAAATTCACATGCACCCTCTGCTTGTCGGCTCCCGGACGGAGCCCAGGCCAGAGCTGGCCCAAGTACAGGTAGAAACAGGTGACACCAAGGCTCGTGTGGTGACTGGCAAAGCCAACCCGTGCCCTTACCCCCAGGAAGAAGAGGCCTGTGGTGCACAGGCCAGCTCTGTCATTTGTGGTCCTGGGCACGTCATTCCTGGGCTGCACCTTCACTTCCCGATGATGGGGGAGGGTAGTTTTCCGTCCTCATGGTCACCCGTCATGAGCATCTTCAAGACTGTGTTTGGCAGATAAGCCACTAGGGGCTAAGTTGCAACAAGTGCCTGGTTGGTCTGGGTGCAGCTGGTGACTTGATAACCCTCAAAGTCCCGTCATCACCGAAGGTTCAGGAATCTGGATGGAGAACTTGACCTTAATGCATTTGCTGATTCGGGGTTTCTCAAGTGCGCCCACAGATAATCCATTGTAGTTTTGGAGACGGATGCGAATTTGTTAAAATACAGATTCCTTTGCCCTCCCCTCAACGTCTGGGTGGGGTACCCAAGAACCTGCTGCATTTGAGCAATAAGCTCCCCAGTGATTCTGCTGTGATGCCAGAGCTCTGAGAACCAGAGTTTGAACACAGGCTCCACGGCGTGAGGATGGGCCTCAGCTCCACGTGAAGCCTTCAGCCTTCTCCCCAGGCCGCCGCAAGCCTGGCACTCTGGGCTCTGCACTAAGCATGGACTTTCACAACCCTGCCCAGCCTTCCTCTCTCCAAGACCACGTGTCCCCGAGTCCTACCAGGAAAGAAACCCCTCTGCGAAAAAGAGCTCTTGGGATAAGGAGCTTCCAGGTGGGAGCAGAAACGAGAAGGCCCAGGAACCGCCCAGCCAGCCCCACTTCCACGGTTTGTCCCCGCAGGTGAGCGGCCACCCAACTCCAATGCGCCCACGGCCGCCCAAGAGCTCCTCATCCCCTCCCCGTTTTTCCCTTTAAACTCTGTCATTTGTACAGCCTATTAACCTTTAACTTTATGACTACCCAAAGATGAAATACTGGCAGCATTTAAGGCTGAGAATACTCCAGCCCTACCTTCTTAGTTTGCAACAGGGGTGAAGCACTTTCCCTTAAATCAGTCATTTTTAATATCAGTCACAGAGACGCTACCCACGGAGAGTATTTTTGGCTCCACACAGCCAGCTGATTCATAATAAATGTGCCAGTGCTGGTTCTTACCTCCACACCGCCCCCAGGAGCAGAAGTTCTTCCCATTAGCTCCAGGGATAAAATGCTTTATGTATTAATAACACCACCACTTAGGGAACACCTACCACGGGCTATGTCACATGCATGATGTCAAATCTTCATAAAGACCCTGCTGGAAAATGTGCCTTTCCTCCCATCTTCGGAGGAGGAAACCAAAGCTTAGACAGGTTAAGTAGTTTGAGGGCATGTGGCTACTGAGTGACTGGGCGGAGATTGGCTCCTCCGTCTATATGAGTGCCAATTGGAAGAGAAGCCAAAATAATCTCTCCGTCTTTGCCAGCCCAGTCATACTAGAACTCTGAGTGACAGTTGCCATCTCAGATTGCTGCAAGAGTGTCCCAGGAAGAAGCCAGCATTAGTGAGAAGATGCCCCCTCGGGGCAGATCGGTAGGCAGGTGCCTAGAAAGCCTTAGATCCAAGTGAACTTGAGATCCAGCCCTGACACTTGCCCTAGGATGACTAATCATCCTGGTTGGCCTGGGATTGCCCTGGTTGCAGCACCGAAAGTCCCAAGTGAACAGGGACAGTTGGTCACCCTCCTCACAGCAACGTGGTACTGCTGAGCTTTAGGCTCCTGGCTGTGACCACCCTCCTGGGGTATCACAGATTCACATATCACGTCTGTTGTATGGCCCTGATTGGCATGTAAGCTCCAGCAAGTAGGAATTTTTGTCTGTTGTACCTCTGGCACATGAGCAGACTCTCAGTAACATTTTATCGAATGAATGAATGAATGAATGAATGAGCGAATGAATCAGGGACTCAGGCTGATGGGTTCTCCATTATTATTGAAGAACAGCACCAGATGGCCAACAAATGCGAGCTGAGCTGTGGACGGGCAGCTAAGGGCTGCCCCACCCAGGAAGATTACTGTGATTGGGGCCACTAGTTGCTGCTTCTAGAACCTGCTCTCCATCAGTGCCACCTGGTGGGCTGGACTTTTTGTGGCATTTCCCTCTCACAGAACCCAAATCTTTGAGGCTGGATCTGGGCCGTGGCCCCCTCTTAGATCTAAGAAAAGTGCCTCCGAGCGCTGGCACTGGGGGGGTGGCCGATCAGGCCTTTTCTATTTGAAGTTACGTGAGGAGGGGTCCCTGGCTGGCATGAACTCCAGGATGTCCGTGTCAGAACTCAGATCTGGCCCCCCACATACCATTCTGACCACAACCCCAATGCCTGGGCTCAGCAGCAGGCAGCAGCGACGGCCCAGTTCAACAGAACTCAAAGCAGATGAGGGACAGAGACAATGAGACATGACAATGATTTAATTCATGTACTAGGCCCCGCTGTGAAGTTCCTAACTTTTTAACATTTATGTAAAAGTTTTCCTCTTATTTTGGTCCAATTTTATGGTTAGTATAAGGCCAGTCTGAAAGATAATATATTGTGACTGTTATATTATTTATTTTCAAGCCAACTTATTGATTATTGCGTGCTGAAAATGACAAATGGTGTCTGCACGAGGCGCGGTCAGCAGGTTCTATTAAAGAAATGATAGTATTGCTCATGGATTGTTAAAAGGTTCAGTTTAGGTTCTTTATAGGTTTATATCCATCACTATTTAATGACCAAATGATGAAAAATATGAGCCACGGGGACAATTTTTTTCTGTTAGAGTTATATGTTTAAGCAGTTAGCAAAATAAGATACTCCATTTTGGTGGGGCAGTGGGGTGGCAGCAAGGGGAGCTCAGTAAGATTTTATTTCTCCAGATTTAATAAATTGTAATAATTAAGGTTGCAGATGTATCCCCAAGCAGGAGAATGCTGCAAACAGAGAGTGCTGGCAGGCCCAGAGATGAGCCACGAGAACGCCACCAGGTTCCCGCTGGTGAGGAGCCCTCTGGGTTCAACTCTGGGTTGCAACCATCTGCTTTTCGTGGTGCTGGTGTTGGGGTTCTGGAGCTCATGCTAAGGTGGGCGGTTGTCTCCCCTTATGGCTAGAAAGGGCATGGTGGGAAGAGGAGGAAGCCCCCAGGCAGAGAAGGGACAGCAGGCTATGCACGTAAGGTTGACCGTCTGCAGTCAGAGGCCCCTCAAAGCCACCCGAAGTGAAGGGCCAGGACTGGACACTCTTCCAGGGGCTCCGGAAGCCGTTGAGGTGACTGGGCATCTGAGGGCCCAGGGGCTCGGCCTTAGCACTTTATATACTGAGCCAAGGAGAGTCTGCTGGTGGCCTGGAGACCCCCAAAGCCTGCTGTTGTCTCAGCTAAGGCTCTGGTGTGGACAGTGTTGGGGCAAGCCTGCTGGAAACACCTGTGGGAAGGAGTAGAGATGCTACCCCTCCCCTGGGGGTTCCAACAGAACTACTCTCAGGAGGCAGGTGGCCAGCAGAGGAGGACCGACACCGCCAGCCTCAGCCATCAGGTCTCTGCAGGGCAGCCTCTGTGGCTGGGTCCTTCCTCCCCCCGCGCCAGATGGGGCTCCAATGAGGGTGGCTCAGTTTGGGTCCCACATGGTGCCCCCTCTAGGAGGGGCTCTGGAGACCCGCCACTGGGCCCTCTCTCCTCCAGGGACCCTGAGACTGGCTGCAGAGGCCAGGGCTCCTTACAAGTGGAGTGTCCGGGCGGGGGCGAGTAGCGGGGTGGGGGGTGGTCACAAGATTTGAAGACGTCTACCAAGTATGACAGAAGCTGAGAGGTGTTGACCAAACTTGACTCCCCTCTTTCCCAGCCAAACTACATTTCCCAGACTCCCTTGCAGCTATCTGAGGCAGTATCACCCCCTGATATCTGTGAATCCCAGGCCTGGCCCATGATGCTCTCCCACCTTCCATCCTCTGTGTTCTCTTTTCCCACCGACTGATGCTCATGCCCAGGGTGAGGTCAGAAGCCAAATACTAAAGTGGGGAGCAGCTCAGTGGAGGTGGCGGGAAAACAGAGCATGAGAGTCACCCTGCCACTTGCACTGCCTCAAACTATTTATTTATTTATTTATTTATTTATTTATTTTTAAAGACCTTCTTCATTTATTCATGAGAGACACAGAGAGAGGCAGAGGCATAGACAGAGGGAGAAGCAGACTCCCTATGGGGAGCCCAATGTGGGACTCGATCCCAGGACCCTGAGATCACGTCCTGAGCCGAAGGCAGACACTCAACCACTGAGCCAACCAGGTGCCCCTGCCTCCCTCAAACTATTTACATAAATATGTAATCCATGGATTTGGAACGCCACTGCCTGAGGACGTGAGGGTCTCCAAGGCGCAGGGCCTGTTTCCGGTTCCACGCCTGGGACTCCAGCAGGTACTTTGATTATGCCACTTTCTCCCTGATTTAAACCGAATGATTTTCCTTAAGGACAGAATGACTCCTTGGAAAGCATTTGGGCATGAGAGGGGGTCCGGAAGGGGAACCGGACCAAGTCTGCCCCTTGTCAGCTCTAGGTGCTCACATTTCTGAGCCTCAGATTCCTGAGCAGTAAAGGGGGTGTCCGAGGGGATCCCTGGGTGGCGCAGCGGTTCGGCACCTGCCTTTGGCCCAGGGCGCGATCCTGGAGACCCGGGATCGAATCCCACGTCGGGCTCCCGGTGCATGGAGCCTGCTTCTCCCTCTGCCTGTGTCTCTGCCTCTCTCTCTCTGTGTGTGTGACTATCATAAATAAATAAAAATTAAAAAAAAAGGGGGGGGGTGTCCGGATTCCGACCTCGCAGGACGGCAGTGAGAATTAACCAGAACGTGAAATATGAAAGCAGATGTGCCCAGCACATGTTTCCCTCTGTCCAGAGTGTAAATGAGTGTAAACAGAACAGGCTGGCTTCCTTGTTCACATTTTCGAGGAAACCTACTCCAAAACAGGTGTCCCCATGGAGCATGAAGAGTCTTCATCAGCCAGTCATTTATTCCTGAGAGACTCACAGAGGCAGAGACACAGGCAGAGGGAGAAGCAGGCTCCCTGCGGGGACCCCGATGCGGGACTCGATCCCGGATCCTGGGAATCACACCCTGAGCTAAAGGCAGACGCTCAACCGCTGAGCCCCCCAGGCTTCCCTTCATCAGCCAGTCAGACTCTGGAGTGAAACTCTGCTGTTTTCTCACAGGCATCTCAAAAATGGCAAACTCCGGGGACGCGCTCCGCCCTTTCCCTCTGGGGTGCATCTCCTAGAGCTGCCATAACAATGTACCACGACCTGGGGGGCTTCAAACCTCAGACATTTGTTCTGTCCCGGTTTGGGAGGTCGGAAGTCAGAGACTGTGGCAGGATGTTTCCTTCTAGAACGTGTTCTTTGCCTCTCTTCCAGGCCCTGGTGCGTGCCGGCGTCCTCGGTCTTCCTTGGCTTGCACCTGTGTTTTTTCCTACCTCTCTTCTTCTCAAGGACACCTGTCTTTGGATTTAGGGTCCTCCTAATACAATAGGACCTCATTTTAACCAAGTACCTCTGCAAAGATCCTATTTCTTTTGTTGTTGTTGTTTTTTTTAAGATTTTATTTATTCATTCATGAGAGACACAGAGAGAGAGAGGCAGAAAGACAGGCAGAGGGAGAAACAGGCTCCATGCAGGGAGCCCAACGTGGGACTCGATCCCGGGTCTCCAGGATCAGGCCCTGGGCTGAAGGCAGCACTAAACCGCTGAGCCACCGGGGCTGCCCCAAAGATCCTATTTCCAAGTAAGGTCCCATTCTGAGGCTCCAGTGGACATGAATTTGGAGGCAATACTATTGAACCCCCTGTGCCAATCATTGGCAGTAGAGGAAGGAATCAAAATGTGGGACATGGAGATGCAGAGGTGCACGTCCTGGGTGGGTAGACAGACTTTGCCAGTTGCAGTTTTTTCCAGACCCATATTAACAATGACTGCCCCCAGACACAGTCTCTTTGTCCCCTAGAATGAATACATTCTTCCTTAAGGATCGCTGACCACTCCCCTCTCCCTTAGACGTGGCCATCCAGGAAGGGGACTGAACCAGAAAGCTCCATTCTTTCTCTTTGTTCCTAAGCTCTCTGCCCCTCTCACAACCACTCACCTGACATTTTAAACACAGTAGGTGCCATCAGAGCGCTCTTTGGGATGGTTCTGTTGCCAGAGCAAACCTGCTTGGACCAGGACACATGGCAATTCTCAGAAGGGACAAGAACCCATGACTGTCCTCATGACGGCTAGGAGCCAGGGAACAGAGGCCCTCTGCATTTGGGGGGACTCATGGCCCCTCATGTCCACGACGACAGGCCCAGCCATAGACATGGGTCTTCTTTGCTCTCTCCACATCCTGGGTGCCTGTCTTTTTTGTACATTAGAGGCAAAGAAATCCTATATTACCTCTAGGCTCTGAGGAGGCTGACACTGTGTCCCAAATCCAGATGCTGGGGACAGAGTTTGGGATTGGCCCAACCCTGCCCTTAGGGAGGCGCCCTCTGGGTCAGACATTCACCGGATGTCCCGACAGCGGTGCCCACCTGCTAAGTGTGTCAAATGGTGCAAACACAGAGAGATCTCACCCTTGAAACAGATGGACAGTTCTCCTGGAGGGCAATGAGGCAGGCAGGCACCCTTAGGAAGCCTCTATGACGACCTTAAAACAATCCCTTCACCTCACAAAGAGACCCAGGGAGAGTAACCAAACCTCACAAGTGCCATCCTGCTGCTCTTGACTTTTCTACCAAAACTCCGTGGGTCACAGCTGTGCTCAGGACAGTCAGTTCCAGGGGTGCCTGGGTGGCTCAGACAGTTGGGCATCCAGCTCTCGGTTTCTACTCAGGTCTTAATCTCAAGGTCATGAGATCGAGCCCCAAGTTGGGCTCTGTACTTAGGGTGGAGTCCGCTTGGGATTCTCTCTCCCTTCTCCCTGTCTGTCCCCCTGCCACTCCCCCTGCTTGTGCTCTTTCTCTCTCTCTCTCTCAAATAAACAAATAAAATCTTTTATTTTTATTTTTTTATTTTTTATTTTTTTTAAATTTTATTTTATTTTATTTATTTATGATAGGCACACAGTGAGAGAGAGAGAGAGAGGTAGAGACATAGGCAGAGGGAGAAGCAGGCTCCATGCACCGGAAGCCTGACGTGGGACTCGATCCCGGCTCTCCAGGATCGCGCCCTGGGCCAAAAGCAGGCGCTAAACCGCTGCGCCACCCAGGGATCCCCTCTTTTTTTTTTTTTAAGGAACAGTCAGTTCTAACCTTTAGTCACTTACCTGAAGCAAGTCCTCAAGTCAATGGTCCACATGAGAATGCTGGCTTTATGTGTATGTGTTTGCAGGTATTTACTGGGACACAAAGTCAGTGGAGACCCCACAGCTATCCCCTTAGGGGCACCAGGGTTGACAGGCCAGCCCTGCTGGGATCTCTGGCCTTCATCATCCCCTGGGGCTGTCCCCACTGATTCCATTAGCCCACCGATTGGGCTACCACATTTCCACTCAGTATTGTGGGTAGCTAGACACCAGAAGTGGATTGTAGGTGGCATCTATAATTCACCATTCTGCTTAGGTCATTAGCTGCCATTTCCTAGCGGCTGCTCATTAATTAGAACATTGTGTCTCTAGGGTTTCTTCCTTCAGTGTACATTATCCTTAATAATGTCCCTAATAACTGGCAGATTCTTAGCATAGGTCCAGCCCAGGTCCTGAGTTGTATACTTGGGCTCTTCCACTTACTGTGTGACCTTGGGCAAGTCCATGGACCTATCTGAGCCTCCGTTTTTATAGTTGGGAAGTGGAATGGGGTGAACTCAGGTGACATCTAGGGTCTGTTCTAGTTCTAACATTTTTTTAAAGATTTTAATTCATTCATTTCACGGAGAGAGAGAGCACAAGAAGGGGGAGCAGGAAAGCGAGAAGCAGGCTCCCCACGCAGCAGGGAG